>NC_046198.1:19185339-19200437 GCF_011004875.1 Balearica regulorum gibbericeps
AACCCTAACCCCTAACCCTAACCCCTAACCCCTAACCCTAACCCCTAACCCTAACCCTAACCCCTAACCCCTAACCCTAACCCTAACCCTAACCCTAACCCTAACCCTAACCCCTAACCCTAACCCTAACGGCCCTAACCCTAACCTTAACCCCTAACCCCAGCCTAGGCCTGTAACCCCTAGGCCCTAACCCTGTAAGGCTGTAGGCCCTAACCCCTAACCCTGTAAGGCCCTAGGCCCTAACCCTATGCCCTAACTGTAAGGCTGTAACCCTAACCCTAATGCAACCCATAACCCCTAGGTCACAACCCTAAGTCTAGGCCCCGCCCCGGTGTTCTCCCCTAACCCTAGGCCCTGCTCCCGGTCGTACCTGTAACCCTAGGTCCTGCCCTGTAAGTTGAATTGTTCGAAATGGCCGACTTCCGGGTTATTTTGGGGACTTCCGGTCCCGGGGCACACTGTTTCTAGCCGGAATCGGCGGACTTCCGGCGTCCCTGGAGGACTTCCGGTCACGGGGACCCGTTTTATTAGGGTTTCCGGGCACTTCCGGGTTCTCGGGACAATGTTTCCCGTCGGAACTGGAGGACTTTTGGGGTCCGACGGAGGACTTCCGGTCATAGAGACTAGGTTTCCGGGGAATTGGAGGACTTCCTGGTGCCTGGAGGACTTCCGGCCATAGAGTAGCCCTTCCGGTCATAGAGGTTTTTAAAATGGAGGGCTCGGAGGACTGGGGATCATAGAGACTGGAGCCGGCTTGCTGGACGGGACGCGTTTTAGTTCCTGTCTGTGGTGAGTGCCGGTGAGTCTATGGTTCTTTTGGGTCCTGGCAGGGGTGTATGTCAGGAAAGTTTTTTTTCATGTATTTTCTGGTAATTTTATTGTGTTTTTATCAATGTATTGTGTTATGTCGTGTTGGGGAGGTGGCTGGTGTTAGTTTAAAATTCATGATGTATTTTATTACTTGTTATTTCAGTAGTATTTGCACATAAAAACTAAAAATAATAAAAGTCTGGTGCAGCAGTAGAAATTTTCACACACCCTGGGAGTAGGGTTTTTTTTAATTGTATTAAAAGTTTCTTATATTTATTTTCTTATTGATTTGAGATACTACTCCCAGGGAGGTGATATTTTCTACTGCTGTGTGGTTTTTTCTAAGGCTACAAGAAATTAACTTTACTGGAACAGTATGTTTGTCTAAACAAAAGCAAAACTGATCTTATAAACAAAACCAGGACAAAGACAGAACAATAACCACCCCCAGGAACAGAGAAGCACACAGACAAACACAAGAACGACAACAGACACACAAAATACAGGAGGGGGGATAAACACGACAAAACTCAAAGACAACTAACATCAGCAACTGTAGAGACTGGCATAAAAGAATTACACAACAAGCAGAGCAAAAACCCATCTTTATTATCACAGCTTTATTATTATTTTATCTAAAGGACAACAACAGTAGTCGTTACTAAATAGGGTTGCACTGTTTAACCACCACCAGGGATGCACAGCTATAAGAGTGATTTACACAAGGTTCCTGACAGTCAGTCTCTACTGCTTACCCTAACATTTTGCTTCTCCAAGAGTTTTCCACTTCAATGCAATCTTGGTCCTCCGCTTCAACTCCCCAGCCACACTCATGCAGTTTGCAGCCATCCAGACAGCCGCTCTGCTTCCCTGCCTATAAAAACAAAACACTGTAATTTCTTTTTTTGCTTGTTCTTACACTAGAAGCTACAATGACCAATCCATACACTTTGCAAACTCTTCCTTCCAAAACATCCATTACACGCTCTTGTATGCCAACCTCATCCTCCTCCACGCTGCTCAACTGCACTAACACCCCACACCCTTGCCCTTCAAAAACACCACCGCTATTACTGTGACCATCTGCTACATAACACACATGCCTGCAATCACAAGCAAATACAAAACTCCAAAAGATTGCACCTCAGGAACCCTGTTCCCAGGAGACACAGTAGCAACACAGCACTCACCCTGCCTGGCAAAAACCCCGGCCCGAACCGGACTGCCGTCCAAACTTTGGCGACGAACGTCGCCTCGCAGAGCGGCCGGGACCGGGGAAAAAAAAACCCAGCCGGGGGAAAAAAAAAAATCCCCCGGCTGGGGTTTTTTTATTCTCATCTCATAAAGCTAACCAACTGGCTCTACCTCAAATAAACACATCCCCCACACATACACAATTATGCACCACCACAACCCCACTCACACTCCACCCCTCAACCCAAACACACATCCGTTCCACCACCCACCCGCCAGCCACTCCCTCTGGCACTCCTCGGGAACACTGTTCCCAGGGAGACACAATAACAACAGAGCTCTGGCCCTGCCTGGCAAAAACCCCGGCCCGAACCGGACTGCCGTCCAAACTTTGGCGACGAACGTCGCCTCGCAGAGCGGCCGGGACCGGGGAAAAAAAAACCCAGCCGGGGGAAAAAAAAAAAATCCCCCGGCTGGGGTTTTTTTATTCTCATCTCATAAAGCAAACCAACTGGCTTGACCTGGAAAATATAAACACCCCACCCCACCCACCACCACACACACAATTAGGCACCGCTACAACCTCGCTCTCCCTCTACCCCTTACCCGAACGCACATCCGTTCCGCCGCCCGCCCGCCCTGACGGGCCCTCACCACAATTCTTGAACCGTCTGTAGAACGGCCTCACCCTGTCCCTTAAAACAGCATCACCGCTCCGCTTGACTCCGAGGAGCTAGCGCTCGTAGACACGAGTCAGCAAGGCATCTTCCTTCGGTGTGCTGCTCCTTCTGCACCGTTACTGGGATACACCAGAAAACCTCACTCGAGGGTGTTGTGTGGAAATCAAAATCATCCCACGGCACCTGAAAAACACAACAGAAGGACTCTAGGGCCTGCTGACTGACAACTACCCTATACCCCCCAGAACAGTGGAGCCCTGACAACCTCCACCAAAACAACCTGTGCTAATGCAATACAGAGCAGCAGAATGCTATACAGAGCACAGGGTCATGGAACACAAGACACTCTCCAGTGGCAGTCAGCACAAAGCTATACAGAGCAGCACAAAGCTATACAGAGCACAGGGTCATGGAACACAAAACACTCTCCATTGGCAGTCAGCACAAATACAGACCGGCGCAACACAAGACAGAATACGGGCCGACGTAACAGAGGACGGTCGCCGTTGGCAGGCAATACAAATACAGAGCGGCGCAAAGCTATACCCGGCCGAGCACAGGGCCGCGCAAGGCAATACAGCACAAAGGGCTACAAAACAAGATGTCTCAGATGGTGGTCAAAACCAATACTCATTGCAGCACACAATACGACGCGAGAACGATGGACGTGTGAGAGGCTAGGCTTTAAGACCCGAGCCTTCAAGGATGCGGGGATGAAACACGGTATCAAACTTCAATTGCAGCGGAAGGTTGTAGAGCACAGCCGTGAGTCCGGCACAGACCGCCTCCGCAAAGGCGACCTGGCAGAAACATCTGCGATGCAAGACACTCTTTAACCTCCAGTCACATGACGACACATGCCTGACGGGCCGTATTCCAAAGCGACGAGGTGTTACGCGCCACGCGGATGCTCGCCTAGGTGCGCGCCGAGCCTGCGGGACAGAACGTAGATGGCTGCGGTAAAGCACCGTACACAAGAAGTGCATATAAACGCAAATGACACCTCAACGCTGATAGAGGCCAGATTGTTTACATCTGGCACAATGGACCCGGGACCCCTATTTGTCCCTAGACTTGAGGCAGACTAAACGGCCCTCTCTGCAACCCTGACGTTAAACCCCCTGCTAGCCCCGCCCCAACCACCGGTTTTGCCCCTTAAATTACCTTTCAGAGGGCAGGATCCAGAATCCATCCTCACGGGGAACAAGTCCTCTAACAGGGACACTCCCCCATCCGCCAGGTTCCGCTTCGTCGCTCGCAAGACAGAGCGCTGCAGGTTACCGACGTGCCGCCCGGCCTCGGCCTCCGCTGCGACGAAGCCCTCCTTGGAAATGCCTTCCTCTCTCCCGTCCCTTTTCCTCAACCGCTCGGAGTCGGATTCTTCGGTCTGCCGTGCCGAGGCCTCGCCGCCACGTGTACAACTCGAACGACCGGGTATGATTCCGGCTATGTCTGTAACACTTCTCAGAAAAATGCTACGTCAGCACACCGGTCATCGCTCGCCTCGCTTAAGTTCGCTCTTGTGCGAATACCCTGTTTGCGCATTGATTTGCGCCTAGAAAATACAACCAGAAAAGCATTACAAGATGTAGGGATGAAACCTAAGAAAAGAACTCGGGGCAAAGATAACGCTCAGCGGAGCTGCGGGCAGCGCCCAGCTGGCCGCCGCAAGAGACGTCCGCTCAGAAACATCTACGACACAATGCATGCCAAACAGAGCTATGCTTTAAGCTATGACTGCAAGATAATAAGGGCTTGATGAGCACAATACCAATGAGTACATATATTGGAGACTCATGACATCAAATAAGGTACCTGCTGATGACAAAAAGCAGTGGAGGCATCAAGACCTGAGGAAGGTATGGCATAGAGCATAAGACAGCCAACACGACCTATGCGACACAACCACAGACAGGCTGGAACTGCCCCGCCCGGCAGAGTCTAGCACAGTGCTGACGAGTTACCCGCTCCCTTTACCTACCCCAAGGGGACTGCTCCCAGAGAGCCCTCTCCCGTACGCTAACTTCAAAAGCCATCCCCTGCGACTCCCAAACTCATCCTGGCCTACCTCGTGACGGCGCTCCGCTCCCCTCCTCTGCTGCTCTTTGGTGCGCATCTAGCCTGTCCGCATCTGAAAAAATACACCAAGTTATTAAACAAGTCACCCAGAGGCTGAGTGAGAGCCAAACCATTCCAGACCGGGCATATCAACATGCTAACCATACACTCATATTGCTACTCCACCTAACCCTGACTCGACACCCCCGGGCAGAGCAGCTCCACGCCCAACACACACACACACACACAGAGACCAACGCTACACAGAACTCTACAAATGATGTGACTCAAAGCTGAGAGAAAACTCTCAGCGAGAAGAAGGACTCCCGGACCAGAGACGAATGTCGAGCGAGACGACCGACAGGGCGCGACGCCCGGGCGAGGAAGCTCTACGGCAACCCCAGAAGAGAATTGACTGCGATGGCCCGTTATAAGAAGTTACGGTCAAAACCGAGATGACGGATGCGCGAGAAGCGGTCTTCGAGACCTAAGAACGCAAGGATGCGGGGAGGAAGCCCCGGTCCCTGAAAAGGGATGGCTGGAGAGCGGAGGTCCCGGCGCAGCCTGGGAAGAAGCTGCAAGAAGAGGGGATCCACTGGAAACTTCCGAGATGCAACACCGATCCGCACTGTAAGCTTGCCGTGCAAGAAAAGAAGCGCCCGATCGGCACTACCCCGACGAGTACGGGCATTCGAGACCCTAGGGATGGCGCCCGAGAAGCACGCCGTGCCCCTTAAGCGCAAAGAGGGCGCTGAGACCCGAGGAAGGGCTAACACACAGAAAACAAACATACACAACAAACTTACCACAGACACAGGCTGGAACTGCCCTGCCCGGCACAGTCTAGCACCCTGCTGACAAATAACCCGCTCCCTTTGCCCACCCAAAGGGCACTGCTCCCAGACAGCTCTCTCCCCTGCGCTAACCATAAAACCCCTCCCTTGCAGCCCTCAAACTTGCCCCCTTCCTACATCCCACTCCCTCCCTAGCCCCGATCCCTCAACTTAGCTTTCCGAGGGCCGGGGATCTGGAACCGTCCGTGACGGAAGACCTGCGTGCTGCGCGTTGGCAAACCGGGATGGTCCTGCGGTCGCTTGGTTCCTCTTCATCAGCTACCATTAAAAAAAAAAACCACAAACAATACAACAGTGCCAGTCAGCATCGCACTGCTCGACACCAACCTCTCCCGCAACACCCCCCTCCTCATAACAACCGTGGCTTTCCACTCACCTGCTCATTCCAGAGACTGACATCGCAGCTGTCATCGCCTGCGGCGCCTAGAGACACAAAATTACTCCTATGTTTGTGGGAAGTCACCGTTCCCAGGATCGCCCTCGCTGTTTTTCCAGCTCACCTCGCATGCATATCCAGTTCCAACAGTGGCCACACAGCTCCTGCAACACCAGAGGGAAATGCTCAAATGAGTTGCCATATAATGCTCTGGTACGAGCAACTGACGAGCGTCTAACCTTCTCGGACCGCTCCTGGGCACGCGGCTTCGCCCCTCCGAGGCTCCCTGCGGCACCTGCCAAAAACAAAGCAAAAGGCACGTGCTGAGACAGTACCCAAAACCGCAGCCTGCCCGCACAGATTCCTATCTCCTGCTCCTTTACCTCAGCCGCTTGCTCACCTAGCCTCTGTCATTTTGGGCTGCCATGCTTGCACCCCACCTAGAAAACACAAACAAAGAATACCTGCATCTTAGCCATCAATGTGACACCTGAAAAATAACTGCTACTTCAGCCCACTAGTCGCTGCGCACCTGGCCCGAGTCACCTCCCGTGCTGATATCCAGCTTCACGCCTTCAAAAAATCAAGAATCCCCAGACAAATCTTAATGTAGCCATACAGCCACCAGCCACCTCTTCCCTCCGACGCCACCGGCCGACCCACCTTCGTGCGGCGCTCCGCTCGCCGCCTCTGCCGCTCTTTGGTGCGCGTCTTCTCTGTCCGCAACTGAAAAAAAACACACCAAATTCTTAAACAAGTCACCCAGAGGCTGAGTCAGAGCCAAACCATTCCAGACCGGGCATATCAACATACTAACCGTACACTCTTATTGCTATTCCACCTAACCCTGACTCAACAGCCCCGGGCAGAGCAGCTCCATGCCCAACACACACACACACACACACACACACACACACAGAGACCAACACTACACAGAACTCTACAAATGACGTGACTCAAAGCTGAGAGAAGACTCTCAGCGAGAAGAAGGACTCCCGGACCAGAGACAAATGTCGAGCGAGACGACCGACAGGGCGCGACGCCCGGGCGAGGAAGCTCTACGGCAACCCCAGAAGAGAATTGACTGTGATGGCCCGTTATAAGAAGTTATGGTCAAAACCGAGATGACGGATGCACGAGAAGCGGTCTTCGAGACCTAAGAACGCAAGGATGCGGGGAGGAAGCCCCGGTCCCTGAAAAGGCATGGCTGGAGAGCGGAGGTCCCGGCGCAGCCTGGGAAGAAGCTGCAAGAAGAGGAGATCCGCTGGAAACTTCCGAGATGCAACACCGATCTGCACTGTAAGCTTGCTGTGCAAGAAAAGAAGCGCCCGAGTGGCACTACCCCGACGAGTACGGGCATTCGAGACCCTAGCGATGGCGCCCGAGAAGCACGCCGTGCCCCTTGAGCGCAAAGAGGGTGCCGAGAGCTAAAGAAGGGCTAAGACACGCAAGACAACACACAGACATAACACACGCTGGAACTGCCCTGCCCGGCACAGGCTAGCATCGTGCTGACAAGTAACCCGCTCTGTTCGCCCACCCGAGAGGGGCAGCTCCCAAACAGCCTTCTCCCCTACGCTAACCATAAAGCCCCTCCCCTGCAACCCCCAAACTGGCCCCCGCCACAGCCCACTCCCTCCCTAGCACCGGTTCCTCAACTCAGCTTGTAGAGGGCCAGGGATCTGGAATCATCCGCAATCAACAAGGTGCACGCCACGCATCGGCTACGTGAGACGTTCCTGCAGTCGCCGGTTTCCTCTTCGTCATCTACAATAAAAAAAAACTCAGAACACACGACCAAACGGTGCCATCGGTCAGCATCGCACTGGTCGACGCCAACCTCTCCCCCAACATCCCCCCTCCTCAGAAGCACCGTGGCTTTCCGCTCACCTGCTCGTTCCAGAGACGGACCCTGCAGCTGTCATCGCTTGTGGCACCTAAGACTCCAAGAGACACAAAATTACTCCGACATTTCTGAGAAGTTACCGCACCCACAATCGCCTTCGCTGTTCCTCCGGCTCACCTCAAACAGGCATCCGGTTCCAAATGGGTGGCCGCACGGCACCTGCAAAAGCAGAGGGAAAGGCTCAAACTAGGTGCCATATAGCACTGTGCTATTACACACTGACAGATGCCTCACCCTCTCGGACCGCTCCTCGGCACGCGGCTTCGCCCCTCCGAGGCTCCCCGCGGCACCTGCCAAAAACAAAGCAGAGGCATGTGCCGAGACGGTGCCCAAAACCGCAGCCTGCCCGCACACATTCCTACCTCCCCATCCCTTACCTTAGCCGCTTGCTCACCTAGCCTCCGTCATTTCGGGCTGCCACGCTTGCACCCCACCTAGGAAACACAAACAAAGAATACCTGCATCTTAAACAGCGATGCAACACCTGACAAATAACTGCTGTACTTCAGCCCGCTAGTCGCTGCTCGCATGGCTTGAATCACATCCCATGTCTGTGTCCTATGGGGTCCGTATCCAGCTTCGCACCTTCAAAATAAAAACCACACACAAATCAGAATGCAGCCATATAGCCACCTCTTCCCTCCGACGCCACCGGCCGACCCGCCTTCGTGCGGCGCTCCGCTCGCCACCTCTGCCGCTCTTTGGTGCGCGTCTTCTCTGTCCGCAACTGAAAAAAACACACCAAATTCTTACACGAATCACCCAGATGCTGAGTCAGAGCCAAACCATCCCAGACCGGGCATATCAACATACTAACCGTACACTCTTATTGCTATTCCACCTAACCCTGACTCAACCCCGGGCAGAGCAGCTCCATGCCCAACCCCACA
The DNA here is from genome assembly GCF_011004875.1 of Balearica regulorum gibbericeps. Lineage (NCBI taxonomy): Eukaryota > Metazoa > Chordata > Aves > Gruiformes > Gruidae > Balearica > Balearica regulorum. The sequence continues at coordinate 19,194,108 of NC_046198.1, forward strand.
CACACACACACAGAGACCAACGCTACACAGAACTCTACAAATGATGTGACTCAAAGCTGAGAGAAAACTCTCAGCGAGAAGGACTCCCGGACCAGAGACAAATGTCGAGCGAGACGACCGACAGGGCGCGACGCCCGGGTGAGGAAGCTCTACGGCAACCCCAGAAGAGAATTGACTGCGATGGCCCGTTATAAGAAGTTACTGTCAAACCGAGATGACGGATGCGCGAGAAGCGGTCCTTCGAGACCTAAGAACGCAAGGATGCGGGGAGGAAGCCCCGGTCCCTGAAAATGGATGGCTGGAGAGCGGAGGTCCCGGCGCAGCCTGGGAAGAAGCTGCAAGAAGAGGGGATCCGCTGGAAACTTCCGAGATGCAACACCGACCCGCACTGTAAGCTTGCCGTGCAAGAAAAGAAGGGCCCGATCGGCACTACCCCGACGAGTACGGGCATTCGAGACCCTAGGGATGGCGCCCGAGAAGCACGCCGTGCCCCTTAAGCGCAAAGAGGGCGCTGAGACCCGAGGAAGGGCTAACACACAGAAAACAAACATACACAACAAACTTACCACAGACACAGGCTGGAACTGCCCTGCCCGGCACAGTCTAGCACCCTGCTGACAAATAACCCGCTCCCTTTGCCCACCCAAAGGGCACTGCTCCCAGACAGCTCTCTCCCCTGCGCTAACCATAAAACCCCTCCCTTGCAGCCCTCAAACTTGCCCCCTTCCTACATCCCACTCCCTCCCTAGCCCCGATCCCTCAACTTAGCTTTCCGAGGGCCGGGGATCTGGAACCAATCCGTGACGGAAGACCTGCGTGCTGCGCGTGGCAAACCGGGATGGTCCTGCGGTCGCTTGGTTCCTCTTCATCAGCTACCATTAAAAAAAACCACAAAACAATACAACAGTGCCAGTCAGCATCGCACTGCTCGACACCAACCTCTCCCGCAACACCCCCCTCCTCATAACAACTGTGGCTTTCCACTCACCTGCTCATTCCAGAGACTGACATCGCAGCTGTCATCGCCTGCGGCGCCTAGAGACACAAAATTACTCCTATGTTTGTGGGAAGTCACCGTTCCCAGGATCGCCCTCGCTGTTTTTCCAGCTCACCTCGCATGCATATCCAGTTCCAACAGTGGCCACACAGCTCCTGCAACACCAGAGGGAAATGCTCAAATGAGTTGCCATATAATGCTCTGGTACGAGCAACTGACGAGGCGTCTAACCTTCTCGGACCGCTCCTGGGCACGCGGCTTCGCCCCTCCGAGGCTCCCTGCGGCACCTGCCAAAACAAAGCAAAGGCACGTGCTGAGACAGTACCCAAACCGCAGCCTGCCCGCACAGATCCTATCTCCTGCTCCTTTACCTCAGCCGCTTGCTCACCTAGCCTCTGTCATTTTGGGCTGCCATGCTTGCACCCCACCTAGAAAACACAAACAAAGAATACCTGCATCTTAGCCATCAGTGTGACACCTGAAAAGTAACTGCTACTTCAGCCCACTAGTCGCTGCGCACCTGGCCCGAGTCACCTCCCGTGCTGATATCCAGCTTCACGCCTTCAAAAAATCAAGAATCCCCAGACAAATCTTAATGTAGCCATACAGCCACCTCTTCCCTCCGACGCCACCGGCCGACCCGCCTTCGTGCGGCGCTCCGCTCGCCGCCTCTGCCGCTCTTTGGTGCGCGTCTTCTCTGTCCGCAACTGAAAAAAAACACACCAAATTCTTAAACAAGTCACCCAGAGGCTGAGTCAGAGCCAAACCATTCCAGACCGGGCATATCAACATACTAACCGTACACTCTTATTGCTATTCCACCTAACCCTGACTCAACAGCCCCGGGCAGAGCAGCTCCATGCCCAACACACACACAGAGACCAACACTACACAGAACTCTACAAATGATGTGACTCAAAGCTGAGAGAAAACTCTCAGCGAGAAGAAGGACTCCCGGACCAGAGACAAATGTCGAGCGAGACAACCGACAGGGCGCGACGCCCGGGCGAGGAAGCTCTACGGCAACCCCAGAAGAGAATTGACTGCGATGGCCCGTTATAAGAAGTTACGGTCAAAACCGAGATGACGGATGCGCGAGAAGCGGTCTTCGAGACCTAAGAACGCAAGGATGCGGGGAGGAAGCCCCGGTCCCTGAAAATGGATGGCTGGAGAGCGGAGGTCCCGGCGCAGCCTGGGAAGAAGCTGCAAGAAGAGGGGATCCACTGGAAACTTCCGAGATGCAACACCGATCCGCACTGTAAGCTTGCTGTGCAAGAAAAGAAGCGCCCGAGTGGCACTACCCCGACGAGTACGGGCATTCGAGACCCTAAGGATGGCGCCCGAGAAGCACGCCGTGCCCCTTGAGTGCAAAGAGGGTGCCGAGAGCTAAAGAAGGGCTAAGACACACAAGACAAGACACGCAGACATAACACAGGCTGGAACCGCCCTGCCCAGCACAGTCTAGCATCGTGCTGACAAGTAACCCACTCCGTTTGCCCACCCGAGGGGGGCAGCTCCCAAACAGCCTTCTCCCCTAGGCTAACCATAAAACCCCTCCCCTGCAACCCCCAAACTGGCCCCCTCCACAGCCCACTCCCTCCCTAGCCCCGGTCCCTCAACTCAGCTTGTAGAGGGCCAGGGATCTGGAATCATCTGCAATCAACAAGGTGCACGCCACGCATCGGCTACGTGAGACGTTCCTGCAGTCGCCGGTTTCCTCTTCGTCATCTACAATAAAAAAACTCAGAACACACGACCAAACGGTGCCATCGGTCAGCATCGCACTGGTCGACGCCAACCTCTCCCCCAACATCCCCCCTCCTCAGAAGCACCGTGGCTTTCCGCTCACCTGCTCATTCCAGAGACGGACCCTGCAGCTGTCATTGCTTGTGGCACCTAAGACACCAAGAGACACAAAATTTCTCCTACATTTCTGAGGAGTTACCGCACCCACAATCGCCTTCGCTGTTCCTCCGGCTCACCTCAATCAGGCATCCGGTTCCAAATGGGTGGCCACACAGCACCTGCAAAAGCAGAGGGAAAGGCTCAAGCTAGGTGCCATGTAGTGCTTTGCTATTACACACTGACAGATGCCTCACCCTCTCGGACCGCTCCTCGGCACGCGGCTTCGCCCCTCCGAGGCTCCCCGCGGCACCTGCCAAAAACAAAGCAGAGAGGCACGTGCCGAGACGGTGCCCAAAACCGCAGCCTGCCCGCACACATTCCTACCTCCCCATCCCTTAACCTTAGCCGCTTGCTCCTAGCCTCCGTCATTTCGGGCTGCACGCCTTGCACCCACCCTAGGAAACACAAACAAAGAATACCTGCATCTTAAACAGCGATGCAACACCTGACAAATAACTGCTGTACTTCAGCCCGCTAGTCGCTGCTCGCATGGCTTGAATCACATCCCATGTCCGTGTCCTACGGGGTCCGTATCCAGCTTCGCACCTTCAAAATAAAAATCACACACAAATCAGAATGCAGCCATATAGCCACCTCTTGCCTCCGACACCACCGGCCGACCCGCCTTCGTGCGGCGCTCCGCTCGCCGCCTCTGCCGCTCTTTGGTGCGCGTCTTCTCTGTCCGCAACTGAAAAAAAACACACCAAATTCTTAAACAAGTCACCCAGAGGCCGAGTCAGAGCCAAACCATTCCAGACCGGGCATATCAACATACTAACCGTACACTCTTATTGCTATTCCACCTAACCCTGACTCAACACCCCGGGCAGAGCAGCTCCATGCCCAACCCCACACACACACACACAGAGACCAACGCTACACAGAACTCTACAAATGATGTGACTCAAAGCTGAGAGAAAACTCTCAGCGAGAAGGAGGACTCCAGGACCAGAGACGAATGTCGAGCGAGATGACCGACAGGGCGCGACGCCCGGGCGAGGAAGCTCTACGGCAACCCCGGAAAAGAATGGACCGCGATGGCCTGTTATAAGATGTTACCGTCAAAACCGAGGTGAGGGATGCAGCAAGCCAGTCTTCAAGACCTAAAAATGTAAGGATGCAGGGAAAAAGCCCCAGTCCCTGCAAAGGGATGGCTGAGGAGCAGAGCTCCCGATACAGCCGGCGACAAGGCTGCGAAAAGAAGACCCGCCGGAAGCTTCCGAGATGCGAGACCGATCCACGCCGTAAGCTTGCTACGCAAGCAAAGAAGCGCCCCGTTGGCACTACACCGATGAATACAGGCATTCGAGAGCCTAGGGATGGTGTCCCAGAAGCGTGCCACGCCCCTCAAGCACAAATGGGGCATTGAGAGCTAAGGAAGGGCTAAAGACACACGACACAAGACACACAAACATAAACACAGGCTGGAACTGCCCTGCCCAGTCTAGCATGGTGCTGACAAGTAACCCGCTCCCTTTGGCTGCCCCAATGGGACTGCTCCCAGACAGGCCTCTCCCCTACGCTAACCATAAAACCCCTCCCCTGCAACCCCCAAACCGGCCCCCTCCGCGGCCCGCTCCCTCCCCGGCCACGGTCCCTCAACTTAGCTTTCAGAGGGCCAGCAATCCAGAACCGTCCACGACAAGTAACGTGCACGTTGGCTAACTGGGATGTTCCTGCAGTTGCCTGAACCCTCTTCATCATCTACAGTAAAAAACCCCACAAAAAAGCAGTGCCAGTCAGCATCGCGCTGGCCAACGTCAACCTCGCCCTCAACGCCCCCCTCCTCAAAACAGCCACGTCTTTCCGCTCACCTGCTCGGTCGAGAGACGGACCCTGCGGCTTTCATCCCTCGTGGCACCTAAGACGCCGAGAGACACAAAATTACTCCTACGTTTCAGAAGTCACTGCTCCCACAATAGCTCTCGCTATTCATCCCTCTCACCACCGGCACCAGCACCGATACGCTGCTTCACTCATTGCTTCACACCTTCACAATAATAAAAGCCACATACACGAATTGTAATGTTGTCATACAGCCACATCTTCCCTCCGACACCTCCGGCTGACCCACCTCCTTACGGCGCTCCGCTCGCCTCCTCCGCCGCTCTTTGGTGCGCATCTCGTCTGTCTGCATCTGACAAAAAAACCCACCAAATGACTAAACAAGTCACCCGGATGCCGAGCGATAGCCGAACAATTCCAGATCTCTTGTTCCCATTTAGGAATACCACCCAGAGCTCAACTACAGACTGCCATTAAAAAACACCCCCAAACATTAAGTCCCCTACAGACAGGCCTTTGACACCTTTGAGAGTCAATCGGCTTTCACTACCCCAGAACTCCCCCTCCCAGGCGGCTCCCGTAGTCATCTCCACAGCACGCTATGGAAACGCCGCTCCACACAGCCCGCTGACGGCCACTCGATCCGAGGCAACTACGCAACCTTTGCGCCGAGCGGTCTGGGCATTGCGACGTACTGACCGCACGCTCTTACGGCTATTCCGCCTAACCCCGACTCGACACCCCCGGGCAGAGCAGCTCCACGCCCAACACACACACACACACACAGAGAGACCAAGGCTACAGAGAATGCAACAAACAACGCAACTCAAAGATGAGAGAAAACTCTCAGCGAGAGGGACTCCCAGACCAGAGACGACGTCGAGCGAGACGACCGACAGGGCGCGACGCCCAGGCGAGGAAGCTCTATGGCAACCTCAGAAAAGAATGGACCGTAATGGCCCATAATAAGAAGTTACTGTCCAAACCGAGATGATGGACGCGCAAGAAGCTGATCCTCAAGACCTACGAACATCAGGATGCAGGGAAGAAGCCCCAGTCCCTGAAAAGGGATGGCTGAAAATGTATCAAATCTCCTGATGCAGCCTGGAAAGAGGCTGCAAGAAGGGGACGCAGCAGAAACTTCCATAATGGAAGATCTATCCATGCCATAAAGCTTGCCGCACAAGAAAAGAAGCGCCCGATTGGCGCTAGGCCGACGAGTAGAGGTATTACAAAGCCTAGGGATGGCACCCGAGAAGCACGCCGTGCCCCTTGAGCTCAAAGAGAGCACTGAGACCCGAGGAAGGGCTAAGACGCACAAGACAAGATACACGACAACTCAGACGCAGGCTGGAGCTGCCCTGCCCGGCACAGTCTAGCACGGTGCTGATGAGTAACCCGGTCCCTTGGCCCGCCCAAAAGGGACTGCTCCCAGACAGCCCTCTCCCCTACGCTTACCGTAAAACCCCTCCCCTGCAACCCCCAGACTCGCCCCCTCCTCATGCCAGACAGCTCTCTCCTCTACGCTAACTTTAAATGCCTTCGCTCCCTCACCCCCGCCCCTGCAACTTCCTACCTTGTCCCTTCCTCCAAGACCCTCCGCAGCCCCAGTCCCTCAAGTTAGCTTTCAGAGAGTCAGGGAT